>NC_037677.1:77578632-77621853 GCF_003255815.1 Theropithecus gelada | reverse complement strand
AAAAAAAAAAAAAAAAAAAAAAAAAAAAAAAAAAAAAAAAAAAAAGAGATGCAAATGACTACATAAAAATCACATATGTTTCTGTCAAGTGTTAGGGCCTGGAAAATATGTTACCCAGTAGCAATAAACATACCGGGCATCAGAATCATACTCCAATAGAAGGAATCAGGGTTTCATGGAAAAATGATTGATTCTAAAATTGAGAAAGGAAATATACAAGGTAAACCTAGAGCGTGCTGTAGTACCAGAAACCAAGGAAATGTTAAAAACTAACAGTCCCCACACTGATGGGGGTTTGTTAAAAGGACATAGGTGCTAACTGAAGAAGTACCAATAAGCCAAGCCATAAAAGAATTGATCTGTAGAGTACTTAGGGCAGCACTGGAGTATAATCCCAAAGTATGTAATAAATATCCATGAGCCTACACCAATATAGATAAATAACTGAGTAGATAAACAAATGAGGGAGAAGTGATAAGTAAACTGTGCAGAACTTCACATAATTGGTGTAGATACTCTATCCTCAAGGAAGTGAGCGTAAGTGCCCACACCGTAAGTGTGAACTGTGCATTGAGACTTTCATCCATAGAGTATAGTGAAGAAACGTAGAAAAATGAATCATATAAAAACCATTACTGCAACAAAGTGATCCTGGTCAACAATGATAGTGATAAATCACATTGATAGTGTAGACCTGTGAAATTATGTGATGAAAATGGTAACTGTACCAGTATGATTTTTGTTTGAAAAACCCATAATCCCACTATGAGCATTTAAAAAAAAAAAAAAAAATCACGAGAGAGGAATTCTACAAAATGCTTGACTCTCAATCTTTCTACTGAGAGAGGAGTCTTAAATAGGTAACCCTTTAGAAGAGATAAAACTGCAAGTTAAGTGGAAATTAAATTTTCAGAGACTAATAGTGGGATTCCTTGGGAATAAGTTTGCTTAGATCTTACAGGGGAGATCAAGAAAAGGTGAGGAAAAGAATCCCTGTAGATAAGAAGTTATGAGTCAGAGAGGAAAAATTGGGAGCACCAAAGATAAAACCTTAAGAAATACATCATTTTCTATAGGTCTCATCTTGACTATTCCTGTTCTTTCTTATGTAGGTGGGGAAGGCTTTTTCTGGGGACCCCAGTTTAGTAATTAGGATAGAAAGAGATGGTAATATTCACAAAATACAGAAAAGAGAACTTATCTAATTCACACTTTGTGAGCAAAGATTTGTATCTAAATTTTTATTAAATACTGAATTGTTAGTTTACTTGTGAGGTTTTTGTTATAGAAATTTTTAAATAACATGCATTACATAATCAAATAAGCATCTTCTTTTTGAATATTATTATACTTTAAGTTCTGGGATATATGTGCAGAATGTGCAGGTTTGTTACATAGGTATACACATGACATGCTGATTTGCTGCACCCATCAACCCGTCAAGTACATTAGGTATTTCTCCTAATGCTATTCCTTCCTTAGCCCCTACCCCTCGACAGGCCCCGGTGTGTGATGTTCCCTCCCTGTGCCCATGTGTTCTCATTGTTCAGCTCCCACTTATGAGTGAGAACATGTGGTGTTTGGTTTTCTGTTCTTGTGTTAGTTTGCTGAGAATGATGGTTTCCAGCTGCATCCATGTCCCTGCAAAGGACGTGAACTCATCCTTTTTTATGGCTGCATAGTATTCCATGGTGTACATGTGCCACATTTTCTTTATCTAGTCTATCATTGATGGGCATTTGGGTTGGTTCTAAGTCTTTTCTATTGTGAACAGTGCCACAACAAACATACGTGTGCATATGTCTTTATAGCAGAATGATTTATAATCCTTTGGGTATATACCCAGTAATGGGATTGCAAAATAAGCATCATCTTTTAAAAGCAGTCTACATGTGAGATTTTACACTAAATTTTACTGCTATACATGATGTTTAGAACTTTTAGATTTTGATTTAATTCAAAGCAACATTTTTTTAATGTTTTTTTCCCCACAAACTCATGTATATCCTTTTATCACCGTTTCTTATTGTTCCTTTGGAACTGAGAGTTGTTTTTTTTATTTTTTTTTATTTACTTTGTTGTTTAATTACACTTTAAGTTCTAGGGTACATGTGCACCACATGCAGGTTTGTTACGTATGTATACATGTGCCATGTTGGTGTGCTGCACCCATTAACTCATCATTTACATTAGGTAGCTCCTAATGCTATCTCTCCCCATCCCCCCACCCCACAACAGGCCCCAGTGTGTGATGTTCCCCTTCCTGTGTCCAAGTGTTCTCATTGTTCAGTTCCCACCCATGAGTGAGAACATGTGGTGTTTGGTTTTCTGTTCTTGTGATAGTTTGCTGAGAATGATGGTTTCCAGCTGCATCCATGTCCCTACAAAGGACATGAACTCATCCTTTTTTATAGTTGCATATTATTCCATGGTGTATATGTGCCACATTTTCTTAATCCAATCTGTAATTGATGGACATGTGGTTTGGTTCCAAGTCTTTGCTATTGTGAATAGTGCCACAATAAACATACGTGTGCATGTGTCTTTATAGCAGCATGATTTATAATCCTTTGGGTATACTCTCAGTAATGGGATGGCTGCATCAAATGATATCTAGTTCTAGATCCTTGAAGAATCGCCACACTGTTTTCCACAATGGTTGAACTAGTTTACAGTCCCACCAACAGTGTAAAAGTGTTCCTATTTCTCCACATCCTCTCCAGCACCTGTTGTTTCCTGACTTTTTAATCACTGCCATTCTAACTGGTGTGAGATGGTATCTCACTGTGGTTTTGATTTGCATTTCTCTGATGGTGAGTGATGATGAGCATTTTTTTCATGTGTCTGTTGGCTGCATAAATGTCTTATTTTGAGAAGTGTCTGTTCATATCCTTTGCCCACTTTTTGATGGGGTTGTTTGTTTTTTTCTTGTAAATTTGTTTGAGTTCTTTGTAGGTTCTGGATATTAGCCCTTTGTCAGATGAGTAGATTGCAAAAATTTTATCCCATCCTGTAGGTTGCCTCTTCACTCTGATCGCAGTTTCTTTTGCTGTGCAGAAGCTGTTTAGTTTAATGAGATCCCATTTGTCAATTTTGGCTCTTGTTGCCATTGCTTTTGGTGTTTTAGACATGAAGTCCTTGCCCATGCCTATGTCCTGAATGGTATTGCCTAGGTTTGCTTCTAGGGTTTTTATGGTTTTAGGTCTAACATTTAAGTCTCTAATCCATCTTGAATTAATTTTTGTATAAGGTGTAAGGAAGGGATCCAGTTTCAGCTTTCTACTTTGGCTAGCCAATTTTCCCAGCACCATTTACTAAACAGGGAATCCTTTCCCCCTTTCTTGTTTTTGTCAGGTTTGTCAAAGATCAGATGGTTGTAGATGTGTGGTGTTATTTCTGAGGGCTCTGTTCTGTTCCATTGGTCTATATCTCTGTTTTGGTACCAGTACCATGCTTCTTTCAACATTTCAGATTTCTATTGTTCCTTCAGAGTGCAACTGCTGTATGGATTCACCATTAATTGGGTGTCTTGTTTTATATGTTTTCTTTAATTTTCGCAAACAGACATATATATCTGCAGATCCCACACAACATTTGTAATAAAATGAACTGAGTCTATGGCGCAATCCCTATCTTGGAGAAAGATGACATGGGTTCACATCTTGGATTTACTGTGTATTAACATTGTGGGATTTAGAGCATATTCCACTTCATGCTTCAAACTTTTCCTCTGTAAACTGGCAATGATAATAGCAAAATTTTCACAAAGGGTTGTAGTGAAAAATTAAGAGAGCTGATACATAAAATATCACTGAGAGAAATTTCTACAATATTATAAACACTCAATACATGTTAAGCATGACTATTACTACATTATTAGGTGTAATAGCATTATTAAGATCTCTTTTAATATGCACTGAAAATGATGAGGAGTAATATTGACTAAGTTCCAGTCACTAGGAAGAAGACAGCATGTCTCATGCATTTTCATGCTGTTATTCATGTTCTCTTACTTAATTAGTCATTAAAAATTGTCTATATTTTAAATCACAAGTGAGGATTACAGATGAGGATCCCATATATCATAAAAGGTTAAAAATATCAAACAGAACTACTTTCTTAAAAGAATCTGAGAGATAGACAGTTTCCATATATTTTCAAATTTTCACTCTTCTTTTACACAAAATTTGCTAGTAAGCCTCAGATTTTCATTTTCTCTTAATTTTGATCCATTTATGATTTATCTATCTGTGTGTCTATCTATCTATTTTTCTATCTAGCTGGGCAACACAACAGGAGAAATAAAAAGTATGAAAGTAACAGCAATACGCTGTTTCTAGATGGTCAGGATTCCTACAGGTTATTTTGAAGCATTGTGTCAGTTAATCTAGCAATCCTCTATTAGCCAATTACCAATTATTTATTAATATTTATATACAAGGAAACAGAGTCCTAGAAAGTAAGTTATTTATCAGCATGCTCATAACTGGAAAGTGCCAAAGCCAGGATTCAAAGCCAAACTCTTTTATACCAAAGCCCAAATTCTTAACCATTAGACAAATCTAAGTCTTTAAATTAAAGAATCGAGCACAGTTCCTATACATTCTACCTCTGGATAGTGTTATAAAAAACTGTTCTAGGGTTTCACCTAAACACTAGATGAAAAAGTCACCAAAAGCAAGACCTTCTCCTTTAGAATACCTTATAAAGGACAAGCAGTTGTTCAATTTAGGTTATGCTCTATCAGTCCTTTAAAAAAGTATTTCCTGGGTTCAATTCAGTGGAATTGCACGTGTAATTGCACTAAAAAGTACAGGATATAAAAAGTACTCTAAAGTTCTTCTTGCCCTAAAACAACAAACCACATTTTTATTATTATTATTATTATACTTTAAGTTCTAGGGTACATGTGCATAACGTGCAGGTTTGTTACATATGTATACTTGTGCCATGTTGCTGTGCTGCACCCATCAACTCGTCAGCACCCATCAACTCGTCATTTACATCAGGTATAACTCCCAATGCAATCCCTCCCACCTCCCCCCTCCCCCCTCCCCATGATAGGCCCCAGTGTGTGATGTTCCCCTTCCCGAGTCCAAGTGATCTCATTGTTCAGTTCCCACCTATGAGTGAGAACATGCGGTGTTTGGTTTTCTGTTCTTGTGATAGTTTGCTAAGAATGATGGTTTCCAGCTGCATCCATGTCCCTACAAAGGACACATACTCATCCTTTTTTTATGGCTGCATAGTATTCCATGGTGTATATGTGCCACATTTTCTTAATCCAGTCTGTCACTGATGGACATTTGGGTTGATTCCAAGTCTTTGCTATTGTGAATAGTGCCGCAATAAACATACGTGTGCATGTGTCTTTATAGCAGCATGATTTATAATCCTTTGGGTATACACCCAGTAATGGGATGGCTGGGTCATATGGTACATCTAGTTCTAGATCCTTGAGGAATCGCCATACTGTTTTCCATAATGGTTGAACTAGTTTACAATCCCACCAACAGTGTAAAAGTGTTCCTATTTCTCCACATCCTCTCTAGCACCTGTTGTTTCCTGACTTTTGAATGATCGCCATTCTAACTGGTGTGAGATGGTATCTCATTGTGGTTTTGATTTGCATTTCTCTGATGCTGATGATGAGCATTTTTTCATGTGTCTGTTGGCTGTATGAATGTCTTCTTTTGAGAAATGTCTGTTCATATCCTTTGCCCACTTTTTGATGGGGTTGTTTGCTTTTTTCTTGTAAATTTGTTTGAATTCTTTGTAGGTTCTGGATATTAGCCCTTTGTCAGATGAGTAGATTGCAAAAATTTTCTCCCATTCTGTAGGTTGCCTCAAACCACATTTTTATAGGATCGCACTTGTCACTTGCAGGAGAAATTTCCAGTCCTTTATCTGTTCTTGCTGTGATAGCAGCTCTTTATTGTTTCAGTGTTTCAGAAGACGATCTGTAGCCTGAAGGAAAAATTTAAAAAGGAAAAATGAAAAAGTAGTCAAATCTCTTTCCAATCTCTTCATTACAATAGTACTTTGCTTCAAAGTAAGGGTGTAACTATTGAAATAAGATCATTGTAACCCTAAGACATATCTTTGGCAGAGTCAGCATTATTAAGGAAACTGAATTTTTTGTAGAGAATGAGACATATTAGTAAATAATAGGGTTTTGTTTACAGAAGTATAGAAAGAGTAGATGATAACACAACTGACTTGAAAATTTAATGATTCATTTATTGGAAGTACTATCTTCATTTTGAAGACTTGTGAATTTTTCTACTTCATAGCCAAAAGGAAAGTTGACAGTATTCCTCCTCTGCAAAAATTAACGTCACTCCAGTCTCTATCCAAAAGTTGAATTGCTCTTATCACTGATGGCAATTTCTGAATATCAACTATTGCATTAAATATTGAGTTATTACACAGATCACACATTCCTTTTGGTTCTGCTGTATCCACAAATAAACATTAGCCCTCAGAAATTATAATCTAATATTCAAGAAAAATAGAGATTTCCAGTATCTGAAGGTTCTTCTCAGTGAAATCATACCTATACTACAGCCTCTGGTTCTATCACCATCTGACCCCAAAATCACATTTTCAATGACCAGTCATGAAGCTGTGCCATGATTAAAGCAATGTTTTACCAGGTCCCCAAGGTGAATATGTTTGTCTCAGACACTCAACATATTGCTGCTTTGGTTTCACTACCTCTCTCTCAAGCACTTTCACTTTCATTACGGCTAATAATACAAGCTCCAAACAACTATCTTTAGCTATTATCTCCTCATTTTTCTCGTTGACCATACACTTTGACAATTCCCTAGGGGATAATATTATATCTCCAGATTTCAATAGTTGTATTTATCCCCTGTTATTTGCCTCAGAGATTTCACTACTATAATTCCTAGGTGGGTTGACCGGCCCACACCATAGTGATTGGTCCTATAGTGTCAAACAAGGAAGCCTAGACAATTCCTCACTCTACTCTATGGCACAACAGCTGTGGTTCTGAGATTGTATTGGCAACCAGACTCATGAGACACAAATAAGTTTAATCTAATGCTATATTGATTTAGCTTTATAAAAAGGATAAAAGGAAGGAGATACAGAAGGCACAACATGTTCATCTCATCAGGAAATGTTTGAGCTACCAAGTATAGAATGTCTTTTATCCCCTTAATTCACCCAGAGCTTCACAGAAAAAAGCCAATGAGTGTGTTGGTCATCTTAAAACAGAGAAGCAAGAGCCCCCTTTCCCATCAATGTTTTATACCATTTTAGGCATGCAGAGCCAAGTCAGCATGCTAACTTACAAATCTTCAACCAGCTGTGTTCCAATCGAAGCAGACAAAACACAGCCAGTTTATCTTAATGTGGCTGTTTTCAAGGAAACAATGCTGTAGAGACCAAGTTAATTTTAGACAGGCCTGCATCAATGATATCTTGATGTTAGTATTTCATTAACCGATCTTCATCTGTATCTTTCAGCAAAGGACTCTGTGGATTAACTCTCTTTCCCTTTTAATGTATACAGAACTCAGAATTATTCCCTTAAAGTTAAATGTTGTATCGCCATTACATCTTTTCTGCTTCATAGTGCCAATACAAAAGTAGATTTGCACTGCTCACTTTCAGATTAATCCCAAATGGCCAGAGGCATCATAGAACAATGCTGTGAGGACTGGCAACATGATTTGCAGAGTCCTTTATTCAAAACACAGGAGAAAGAGGACATTTAGGATACTAAGATTAAAATATTTGTTGACCTCTCATGTTTATTTATATGCTGTTGATGTTGCTGTAATAAAAATTAACACTTTCAGTTATTGGCATGAATTTTACCATTCATTTTTCTGTTGGGCAATACAAATTGCAAACGCTGATAATTGAATATTTGTCATGTGCATGGAATCACTGAAATCACACAAATGGTAGTTTCTGGCTCGTGTGTGTGTGTGTGTGTGTGTGTATACACATATATATACACATGTATATATGTAATTTTAAATATATAATTCTTACAAGAATTATAATAATAAAAACCTGGAATTGAAAAAAAAAAAGAGCGGGCGGCTGTAGCCCCAGCTACTGGGGAGGCCGAGGCAGGAGAATGGCGTAAACCCGGGAGGCGGAGCTTGCAGTGAGCTGAGATCCGTCCACTGCACTCCAGCCTGGGCGACAGAGCGAGACTCCGTCTCAAAAAAAAAAAAAAAGAAAGAAAGAAAGAAAAAAAAAAACCCTTCCTCCAAACAGGGAGGGAGCTGAGAGATAAAAGAATGACTCAGAAAAATCCAGTTTGGAGAGTAAATGAGTTTATTAGGACTTAAATACGAGGTGCTCCTGGATGATAGCAGGACAGCTTTGGGGATCTCTAACCTGCTTTTAAGCTAATTTTCTGCTCTTTACCTACTGCATGTGTGTGTGTATGTGATGGGATTTTATTTGAGGTTCTCAGATATTCTTCAAGATGTTTGGATTCTCAGAGACACCTGCTCCTTGGCTCATTGCCCAGAGTTTAGGTTTTAGGTAGCAGATATTCACCCTTAAGTAACCTTGTGGGGGACCCATCACACTACAATCCACCCTGTCCCCAGCTCTTGCATTCTTTCTGCCAATCTTATGTGAGAGGCAATGAGCGAGGTACTAGGGGAAAAACTATACAAGTCTATAATGTAGAGCCATAACTCTTACATGCAGGCTACACCCCCAGTACACACAGCAGCATAAAAAGCAGAATGTGACTAAAATTAGGATGCCTGTTAGCAAAATATAACTCCAATGAGTAGGAAAGGTGTGGTGTAACAAATTGAGAATGAGTCAAAGAAACTTAATCAGGCTATATCATAGATCTGAGTTGACAAATGATCTAAAGCATCTGTGACATTATTTTCTTCATCAGGAATATAGGCACAACAGTAGTGCCAATAAGGGCACCTGCTATTGGGTCTCCACTGCATTGGCGATCAAGCCTCCAGATAGATGCAATCCACAAGCAGCCTGGGTGCATTATTGGTGCTGTTGATTTCTGTCTGGAGAATGGCATTGTATTTATTTAAGGCATACCATTATTATTTGATAGGAGGAGGTATTCATATACCCAATAATTGGACTGATTTTTGACTGCTTCTGTAGTCACAGCCCAGACAAGGAAGACATTACCAGTTGCCATGGGTAGCAGGAACAAAAGCTTATAGGCACAAACACAGGTATCTAGTAGGGACCGTCATGGGCGTATCCATTTCTTATAACATTATTACTGCTGTATTTTTTTCTCACTGGCCCTATAAAGGGCCACTTGTAGGCTCCAGGCCTGGCTTACAGTGCCATACACATGGCTTCCCTCTTTAGGATTGGGCATAATAGCCAAATGATAAGTTTTCAGCCTTGCCCACACTATCCCACTCTGACTGCTCCTGCAAGTATTGGTGCTGCTGCATGTTGATATCTTAAGGCTCTCACATCACCATCAAGGAGTGCAGCTGGGATCACCTCCCTCTGGCAGTCTTTGTGGTGCCCTCTGGTGCCACAAAACTGACCCAATATGGGGCCACTTTCCAGCTCAACTTCAGGTCCACACAGCCTTCACCACTTGACAGATCCACTGGTGTTCTCAGAAGCACAGTCTGACCATCTATTTCAGAGCATGGCTTAGAGTCTCAGAAGTAACCCTGAGAGCTTGTGGGGCCTGTTTTACAGGCCAACCATTCATAGGGAGTGATGCCATGAGTGGTAGTGAGTGATCCATTCAAAGTCTGCATGACTTCAGTGAGATTCTTGGTCCAGGACCTTAAAGAGTAAGCCTGGGACAGTGCATGCAAATTGGGTTTTTAACAGGGCTTTTTAAAATTTTTCCCATGAGGCCAGTACATGTTGGGTTATATAATAAGTGGAACCTCCAGTCTGTGAAATGGAGGCTCTGATCACTTTCTATCCTTGGCATACCATACATGACACTAAGAGTGGTAAGACACTTGATGGTCTCCAGATGAGTGGCACATCTTACTGGGAAGACCTGTAGCAGCCCCAGTGTTGTGTCCACTCAGGTTAGACCCATCAGTGTACCAGGCCCTAGCCGATATTGGCAGGGCTCCCTATATATGGTGGTTGGCCTAGTTGATGTCTCCGTTGTTATGCCTGCCCCTTTCATTTGTTGAAAGTGAATGGGTCCAAGTACCTCATGTAGTGCCTCACTTAAAAAAACAGTGAATGAGATATCCCTTTATTGTAGGTAGATGTGCTGTGTTTGCAGGATATATGACTGTACCATCTCAGAGGTGAGCCCAAGCTCACCTTGTCTAGGAGGCCTTCCATTCACTCTTTTATGGGATAGTCAGTTTTTACTGTGACATTCTGCTTTATTTCTGGTGATAGCCTCTGTTTATTGCAATGCCTTAAACATGGTCAATAGCTGCCACTCTAGAATTGTATAATGATATTCTCCCCCTTTCGATAATCGAGACCAAAACTGTACATGTAAATTCCCACTGGCTGCTTTTGCCACAAACCCCAATTCATCCCTGTAGCATCTCTAATGACTTCTGATAGAAAAGCGTGCTGTGGCAGTGGTCTTCTAGTGCTTACACTTGGTTTACCAATAATTTTATTTTGTCAAATGTCTCTTGCTCCATGTGTGCAGAGTCCCATTTTTATCCATTTTTACTAGAGTGCATAATGGGCAGAGGGTTTGTGCCAAATTAGAAATGAATATCCTCCAGTATCCCAGTAAACCTAGGAAAATCTTTAGTTGCTTTACTGTCTGAGGAACAGGTTGCTGTATTTTCTTATTAATGACACCTCTGGGTATATTTCTCATCTTACTCAACCTAGTAACTCTCAGGAATTTGATTGCTATGCCAGGCCTCTATAACTTTTATGGGTTGACTTCCCATCCGCTGTCCTTTAGGCCATACGTGGAGGTTTATAGGGCAGTCTCCAGATTTGTAAGAGACTCTGAGATTAGCATGTTGTCATTAACATCTTGAAGCAGAAAGACTGAGGCAGGTGAAGAGAGTCTAGCCGGGTTTCATGCAACCGTACTGTGACAGATGTTGGGGCTGTTTCGGTACCCTTGTGGTAGTACCTGGAATGCCCATTGTTGGTCTTCCTAAGTGAAGGCAAACTGGTTTTGTGAATCTTTTGCTAAAGAAATCCTGGAAAAGCTGTTAGCCAAACAAACACAGAATGAACAATTTCCAGCTTAAGGACAACTTGCTCTAGCAGTTGAGCAATATTAGGCATAGCTGCATGTACAGACTGCATCACTTTATTCAGCTTATTTAGTCTACCATCATTCTCCAGCCACCATTTAGCTTCTTCACAAACCACATAGAGCTGTTGTAGAAGCTCTGGGCCAGGCTATTTGTAATTTACATAATTCCTGGACTGTTCGGGTGATTTCAGAGTGTCCCCATGGCGGATGGTATTGTTTTGTGTTAATTGCCTGACGGAGCTAGTGAAAGTGTACATGCTTATTTGGTCCACCCCCTTTTTGTTCTTTGATTACTTTCTGAACTAATTTCTTGCTTTCATGCAGTTCACTGAGGTCCACCAATGCATCCCTCATATCATAGATTCTATTTCCTGTTAATGGGCTCAGAAGTGCAACCAGTGCCCTATATCAAAACATTTTTTTTAAATTTGGAAATGACTTAGACATTTAATGAGGACCTAAAATAATTTTAAGATTTTAAACTGCACAAACATTTCATCTGCAAGCACTTATTTCACTTTCATTTGCTCAATGTATTCATTTTAGCAGTTTGTCTAGATTATTCATGAGAACCAACACATTAAATATAGCTAATAATTATTCCAAGTTGTTTCCATGTTAACCATTTTCATAGCTTGTGAATATCAGGTATTTCTCTAAGCAAGAGGGTTAAAGCTAAACATGTGGACATTTCTGCTGAGAACTCAGAAAATTCAGCTGTTTTCATTAAATCAACATTATTGAATGAGTCTTGCTTATCAAAAAATCACACAAAGATCACTCTGTTTTTGGCTAGGTTTACAGTCTTATAACCTTCATTTCAAACCCTGACACCTTAAAGTGTCAAAATAAATCTAAAGCTTATCCAGTCAGTAAACTTAGACAAAAATATCTGCTGACACTTATGAACACATTTCTATTTTTATTTTGCCAATAATCTTATCTCTAGCTTATTTACAAAAGATTCTTGAATTCACATGAACTTGAAATAATTTGGACTTAGTTAATTTTAGAGCACTAATGTATTTTTCATCCAACTTGGTAGCATACTAGAGACAGCACAGAACGTAATACATGTATATACACATAAACATGTTTAAACATAACACATCCACACACCAAGATCCAATAGCTTTAATCTCAAAATTTTAGCCATGAGAAAGTATCACAAACTCATTATTTTATAAAAGACAGCTGGATTCAAACTATTTTTGACAAAATTGGGACCTGTTCATACATCTAAACTTTATTTACCCTGATAGGTAGTCTAAGGAAAACTGGATCGAAATTTTGGGTAAAGCCATTTCCATGACAGTTTGATTTAAAAAAAAAAAAAAAAAAAAGCAAAAAATCCTCTTTATGTCTTTACTGTTTCTTCAGTTCCAGATGAGTTTCACTGTTTACATCTTAGCTAGAACTTACTGACCTGTATAAGAAAAACAAAATCTCCAAATAACCTTTAATTAGTTTTACTATAAACAGTGAGTTTTCTCTCAACTCCAGTAGCTTGTATAAAGCAGATTAAAAGCAGATAGAAAAGGAAATAGATGGCTTTGGAAGACTATACTTAACTCTGTAGGTGCACATTAACCATCTATGCTCTGAATGTTTCTTAATGTAATTTACCCATCAGTATTAAAAAGTGTACAAAAATGGGTCATAATACGCAACCAGCTGGAGTCCTAGAAAACCAGCTGGAGTCCTAAACTTTTGTGGGAGTTTCTACACTTTCTCCCTTCCCTGCTTTAATACTTTCTCAGCAGCCAGCCTTATTTCAACAACAGCATGTTTACTATCCTTATTGCACTTTAGCATCTTAGCTTCTTGTAAGTAGATTTTTAGTCCCACCTGCATTCTCTGAGTGTCCCCATACTTGCGTGGCAGCCCACAAAGGCTGAACAGTAGAGCAACTCAACCCCATATACGTGTTACTGCCCACCCCAGGATTCCCCCAACAGACGTCCCTTCCTGACTCATTAATTTGGTCTCTTGGATCCTGTTTGTTACACCAATAAGAACAACCCAGAATCATATAAAAAATATACCATCCTCCAAACTGGGAGAAAGCCCAGAGACCCAACAACAACTTGGAAAAGTCCAGTTTGGTGAATAGATGAGTTTTAGGACTTACATACGAGGCACTCCTGGATGACAGCAGGAGAGCTTCAGAAATCATTATTTGGAGATGATCAGGATTCAGGCAGGGGTCATAAAACCTTAAGTAACCTTAAGTAACATTGTGGCAGATCTGTCACACTACACAAACATAGTAAAAACATCGAAGAAAATTAATTCATTTGTTTTTACCTTTGATATGTGCACATTCGACCAATAATCTTATACCTCTAATTTTGGATTACAGAGGAGTGAGAAAGGAGTGAAAAAAAAAAAACAAAAACAAAAAAACAAACCTGTGGATGGAGCTGTCTTTCTGCCTTCTGTGTCATTATTTTCAGCATATGTTGGCTAATGCAGGAAATAATACGAATAAGGATGGATATAATAGGATTCATCAGTCATTCATTTTTCTTAGAACACTAGGATTTTCTTTGTGCATTAAAATAAAATAATGGCTTGTATAGAAAGTGTGGCTGCACATTCTGGCTGTCAGCACCCCCATTTAGCCAGTCATAGATGTAACAGACTGCTGTGAAATGAATTTTGTTTTCCCCTCCCCGACATTTACATATTGAAGCCCTAATCTCTAATATGATGGCATTTGGGGATGGGGCCTTTGGGAGATAATTTAGGTTTAGGTGAGATCATAAAGGTGAGGCCCGCATGTTGAGATTAGTGCCCTTAAAATAGAAAAAAACAAAAAAACAAAACAAAACAAAAAAAAAAAACAAGTGCCAGAGATTTCTCTCTGTCTGACATGTGAGGACACATGGGAAGACAGCCGCTGGCAAGTTAAAAAGACAGCCCTCACCAGAATCTCCAACTTCCAGGCGCCAGGACAATGAGAAAATAAGTGTAGTGTTTAATCCAATCAGTATTTTGTGGTATTTTTTAAGGTACTTTTCCTGACAGCCTGAGCTGACTAGGCTTACCTTGTTTCACTGAACTCCCAAGCATCATGGGTACACCAAGATTCTGTTCTCATGGAGCATTGCAAACACTATATGCAAGTGAGCAGCAAGAAACTGTGGATACATATATTGCACTATATTGAATATATTAACCCTGCTCACATAATGCTCCATTGTCCCAACAAACTTTGATTATAAAATGCAAGTTCATGATAAAATTATTAAGAATGTGAAGGTGCTGAGTTTAAAGCATTACACCAGTACAGGGACCATCTGAGTGTAGGGCCTTATGTGACTGATGTATGTAGTAATGTAGGTTGCCTGGTTATAAAACTGACCCTGTTTGTAATCACTTGTACATGAAACTGAAGAAGATCATAATCTGTCTTCAAGTAACAACTGATACTAACCTAGAACATAAATATAATTAACAAATGGCAGAGTAAAAATTGTCTGATTATAATAAGGGTAGAAATTATGGAAACCTTAGGAGGAAGTATCTTTGGAAACATTTTAATAGGGAAGTGTGACAGACTATTCTGAAAAAGATAGAAGTATGTACATTGTTTGAGAAAATATTTTAAAAAATATTATCTATACTGCCATACTATATAGTGAAATACTGAGATCCACCTTATTGCTAATTAACTATACTTATTATACCTTTTTTTTTTTTTTTTTAACCCAGGCATCATCTCTGATTCTAGTCATTAACTGACTTTGGTCAACTAAAGATGAATTGAAAATAATATGATTTTGGGAAAAAAGTCTCAATTCAATATAAGGAAAAATTAGTTAAATAAGATACACAGTATAAACATTCTGTAGGATGTTTTAATATTCTTCTAAAGCACGAGTTGAGCTGACATGTTATAACAGTACAGTATTTATATAAAACCATGTATTATATTTTTATGCATACATTTAAAAATCACACTCACTTCTTTTTTTTCTGCTTCTATGATAGCAATGAGAAATTTTACTGTTAGAGAGTCATATTTTGTCCAGCTTTTTGTTTCTGTGCTTCAGTACTGTCCTTACTTTAACTTAGGTTCTAAATAAATATGTGTTGATAGAGTGATTTTATTTTGTTTTGTAATATTTGAAAGCTAGTTACATAAACATTAACCAGAATTTTGAAGATGGCTTTATCAATTAAATTAATTGTCCACAATTGTATTTGCATTTGTTAATAACTATAGGCTATCACATTTATGAGATTTTATTTTCTATTGACAAAATTACAGTGACAATAACATCAAAAACAATGACAACAGTAAACACATTACAAATTGCTTTCTGCTGATCATTTGACATAAATTAAATTAACTGTAATCTATCTAATTAAAAAGATGAAAAAAGCTCAGAGTAAAATAATAGTTTGTATGAATAAGATTTTAGGAACTAATATTTCATGAATATAAGGAAGGGTTGTAACTATTCAATGTTCTGTTAAAACCAAGCGTTATTGCCAGAATGAAGGGTGGGGAAAATAGAGATAAGAAAGCACATGTAATACCAAGCAAACTTAATAAAAAAGGGAAAATTGAAATTAAAAGCCAGAGACAGAAGGGTCAAATAAGTAGAATTGAACAACTGAGATACAAACCTGGGAAAGAAAAGAAATTTTATAGCTTTTCTGACCCAGCAAAAGGGGAATGATTCAAACTAGAAGCAGGAAGAGTTTCAATCAATCTTTTGAGGATCAGCTTAAAAATGAGAGCGCAAAATCAAAAGTAACCTAAAAGTGAATGATATAACTCATACAAAACTGTTTTTTTTTAATGTACTCAAAACTTTCTTTTCTGTCAATATTCTGTGATAACAGGAATGTTTTTATTCATATTTTCCATTTGGAAAATATTTTTGATCCTTTGTACATATTATTTAGTCAGGGATTGTGACTATTCATTTCTTGTCATTGGGAGTAAAAATAATAGTTATATTTTAAAGGCTCTCCTGAGAACTGAGCCATTTTTGAACAGAGCTATTTTGCAAGAATAAAAATGTAGTATCTGAAAATAACCCTTCTGTTAACTCTAAATGGTTTGGCAGTAGCTCCAGAAAAATTTTGGCAACTCTCAAAAGATGGTCTTGGACATTCTGAATACCTGCTATTTTCATGCTGTAACACAATCTCTATCTTATGGCCTAGAAAAACTCTGCCTACACTGAAATTATTACTGCCTAATAGATCTCACTATTTGAAAACCAGTTTGGTTTTTGAGTGAATTCACTTCAACTCCTAAGTGACTGTACTAACTTAACCCCTCTTCCTCATCCTCATTGCATCTCTGGGATCTCTTAGACAGTATAGAATTCCATTGATCTTTAATAACAGTACACTACTGTCACATACGGTTTTGATTGCCATGTAAATCACCCAATAATAGAAATGTATGTCTTCAGCATAGTGAAAAACAGAGAACTCCATGCTTCTGCTTTGAATGTCCAGGAGTTTATTCTCAACATTGCAATTAGAATTATCTTATTAAAACTGAAAGCCACCCTTCTACTCCCACACCACTCACTTTTCTTAAACCCTGAATTCCCATTGTGACCCAAAAGATTCTACATGATCTTGTCCTCTGCCACCTTTCTAAAACTATCTCTTCCTCATTTTATGCTTCATTCCATCCAAAGATTGTTTGATGTCCCTTGAACACATGAACCACACTCTTAGGCTTTGCCCACAGATTGCACAGGTGACTCACAGTCTCACGTTGTTCATCACTTTCACCATGACTCATCTTCTCCATGTGGTCGTTGGTGGTCCCCCAATCTCTAACCTACGACAATTCCTATCCCCTTCCTTTTTTGTGTGTCCACACTATTTATAACCATATAACATACTGTACATTTTATATCCTTATCTTGTTTATCATCTGCCTTCACCTTCTAAAATATTATTTGCATGAAGCCTAAGATGCCTTCTCTTTTCTGTACGAAGTGTTATTAGCACCTAGAATATGTCTGTATCATAGTAGGCGTGCAGAAAACATTTGGTGAAAGACTAAATTTAGAAGGATGTTAAAGTCTTTATACATATGTTTTAATTCCTCCCCCCCCAAAAAAAATCTATGCGAGACTACACTATTGACAGTGATCTGAAAATGTGTGATCTTTTCTCATTTAGTGGCTTTGCAAGAGATTTGCTTTGTGGCCTTGAGGAAACAACACCCTCAAAGTTGCTAATAGATAATTTAAATTATGTTAAATAAAATTTTTTATTTAACCCATGAGAAATTCCAAATTGAATCTGTTAGAATGTAAGTTATAGCAGGCTAATAAATGGGATAACTATGTTGTCCTTTTTAATAAGAAACAGCACCCCTCCATAGACCAAAAAATGAAGACTCTAGAATTCAGTATCGCTAGTCTCTGTTCTAGTTCTGCCATTAAATTTCTATGTGATCTGAGGTGTCTCATTTAACTTCTCTGTGTCCCATGTTTTCTTATTAGCAATATGAAGAATAATAAGGCTGACCTACAGTTATTTTTTTAAAGGTGATGGTCAAAAACAGTATAAATGATAAGGGCTTATAAAATAGTGGGTTTTTTTACTTACAATTTATTTTAATTTAAAACAATCTTATTTTATTTTACATGGTATGATAGAAATAATTTAAAATCATGGAATTTCATCTATTAGTTGTACATAAAGCTCATAGAAATAGTTCAGTAATTGGCAAAGTGGCCTGGTTTGTATTTTAGCAGTGTCTGCACTGTGAGAGTTTCACACAGAAATCACTCAAGCTTTGTAACCATAGCATAATCAGATGTATCTAATACTTATCCCAATAATAGACTTGGCTACTTATTGAATTAATGGAAAAGAAGAAAAATGTTAAACCTAAATTTTCAGACCTGTCATTAGTATTTGTTTTTTTTTTTTTCTTTTTCTTTTTCTTTTTTTTTTTTTTTTTTTTTTTGAGAATCAAGGAGTTGCATAGAAACAACCAGATTCACCAGCACTGAAGATTAGTCCTTCAGGAAAAATACCTCTAATTAATAAATCAATAAGAGCTGCTGTTACAGAAATGCCAGGGGTTCAATCTAGGTCCTGCTACTCACTACACACAATGCCAGTCACTAAGTCAAAGAGTATCTCTAGGTAAGAAGGTTTTAATTGGGTACTGCAGCTAACAAGAACAAGAGATCAGTCTCAAGTACGTCTTCTCTAAAAACTAAATTAGAGGTTCATATATCAGGAAAGAAATGTAATTACATGTGGGGAAAACAAGAATTAGGAAGTGGTAAGGGAGAGAGGAGTTGGTCAACAGCCAGCAGGTGGTTGGTTAGGCAGTAAAAATGGGTGAGGTATCTGCTTTCTCATTGTCTAGATGCAATGATCTGGTAAGTTTCAGTTCCTTGATACTCTCTAGAAGGCCTGATAGGAACTCTAAAAAGATAAATGCAACTTTCTAAGTTTTAAGACTTGGAAGATAAATTTATATGTTTATTCAAAATGAACCATAAACATCAGCTCTATGGGACAACTGGGCTGATTTTACTACCACTTAATCTCCCAAAAGGATTTACCGAATAAAACAGGAACTAAGGGGAAGGAAAAACTTTCAGAAGTCTAGTACAAACAATGGGAAAAATGATTGAAAGGGAGAGGCGATTTTGAGTACTTGTGTGCACGTATGTCACTCAGATTATCTGCTGACCCAGTTGACAGTGACTTGTAAAAAAGGATTGGACACAAGAAGATAAAAGAAAGATGGTGTCAAATAACTGTGTCTTTGAGTCTCTATTAAATGGTAGGAAAAGCACATTAAGGGGCCACAGCTGATAAAAGAAGATACTTTCCTTCTTAGTAACATCATACCTAGAATGGGAGCCTACGTTTAGCTCTGCAAAATTCAAGAATAGCAAAGCTCTGTATCACCCTAATGTACACGTCAACATATATGAGGCCAAGCCATCTCAGCAAAAAATTCTTCATAGAGAAGGAATGGATTATATATAGTCTAAGTATGAAGAAGAAGTGGCAAACCACGGGATCTGAGACAAAATGAGAGTCAAAGCCATTTGCCAGCAAAATATATTCATAAGATATTTCAGTTATTCCATTTAATCAGGAAGGGAGAATATGATTTTTCTAGCTAATTTTGATTGAGGAAGGTGAGCTAGAGAGTTATTACAGTTATTATTAGGTTGGCACAAAAGTAATTGCAGTTTTCGCCATTAGGTTTAATATTAGGCAAAAAAATCCTAATGCAAACAATTTTGTTTTGTTTTGTTTTGAGACGGATTTTTTGCTCTTGTTGCCCAGGCTGGAGTGCAATGGTGCGATCTTGGCTCACCACAACCTCCGACTCCCGGGTTCAAGTGATTCTCCTGCCTCAGCCTCCTGAGTTTTAGCTGGGATTACAGGCATGCACCTCCATGCCTGACTAATTTTGTATTTTTAGTAGAGATAGGGTTTCTCCACAGGGTTTCTCCATTTTGGCCAGACTGGTCTCGAACTCCCGACTTCAGGTGATCCACCCGCCTCGGCGTCCAAAAGTTCTAGGATTAGAGGCGTGAGCCACCACGCCTGACTATGCAAACTATTAATATTATTTTAACTCTCTTACAAGGAGTAGCCAAAAGGCAAAAGAAAAAGAAAAAAAAAAGAGCACTTTGGCTCTTATAGGAATATGATGATGACCAGAGAAAAGGGTAAAACATAGAGGAAAGCAAACTTCTCTTACTTAGTTTGTTCAGTAACTAGTTTATCTTTTATGGAGTATATCAAATCACACTGTGATTCTGATGCTTCATGACTTAAAACTAAGGGTCTTACAACAATAGTTAAATCAATGTAGCTATTTTCTTAACCTTATGCCTTGCGTTTAGGATCTGAAAATAAGATGAACTTAGTTTTAAGTTCTTGTCAGAAGTTTAGTTATATCCTTCAGTTCTCTAAACTATCATAAATCATAAAATACAGCTTTTATCACACCTGACGATTTAGCATATATTATGATTAATGTTTGTACGTAGGAAATTATCTCAGCCTTTTACATGAAACAATTTAGTGTAAGAGACAGAGCCATTTCTCAAGCCGTTCTTTTATATTTGTGCTGAAGGACTACTGCAAACATCCATTTGTATGTTGAAGCCCTAACCCCCAATGTGATGCTATTAACAGGTGGGGTTTTTGGAGGTAATTAGGTTTAGATTAAGTCATGAGTATGAGGTCCTCGTGATGGGAATAGTTCCCTTATAAGAAGAGGCTCACTCTCTCTCCCTCATGTGAGGATATATCAAGAAGGCAACCATCTACAAGCCAGCAAGATGGCCCTCACCAGAACCCACAATGCTGTCACCCTGATCTTAAACTTCCCAGCCTTCAAAACTGTGAGGGATAAATTCCTGTTGTCTGAGCCACCGAGTTCTATGACATTTTTTAAAACAATTATAATTGTTTTATTATTATGTTTTTAAGTTCCAAGATACAAGTGTAGGATGTGCAGTCTTGTTACATAGGTAAACGCGCACCATGATGGTTTGCTTCACCTATCAACCCATCACCCAGATATTAAGCCCAGGATGCATTACTCTTTTCCCTAATGCTCTCTTTCCACCACCCTCCACCAACAGGCCCCAGTAAGTGTGGTTCCCCTCCCCTTGTCCATGTGTTCTCATTGTTCAGCTTCCACTTATAAGTGAAAACATGCGGTGTTTGGTTTTCTGTTCCTGCGTTAGTTTGCTGAAAATAACGGCTTCCAGCTTCATCCATGTCCCTGCAAAGGACATGATCTCCTTTCTTTTTATGGTTAAATAGTATTCCATGGTGTATATGTACCACATTTACTTTATCCAGTCTATCATTGACAGGTACTTGGGTCGATTCCATGTCTTTACTATTGTGAATAGGGCTACAAGGAATAAACACATGCATGTAACTTCTTAATAGAATGATACATATTCCTTTGAGTATACACCCAATAATGGGATTGCTGGGTAAAATGGTATTTCTGACTCTAAATCTTTGAGGAATCTTCACTATCTTTCACAATGGTTGAACTAATTTACATTCCCACCAACAAATGTAAAAGTGTTCCTATTTCTCTGCAACCTCACCAGCATTTCTTGTTTCTTGACTTTTTAATAATCACCATTCTGACTGGCATGAGATGGTATCTCATTGTGGTTTTGATTTGCATTTATCTAATGATCAGTGATGTTGAGCTGTTTTTTCATGTTTTTTGGCCACATGCATGTCTGTTTTTTGAGAAGTGTCTATTCATATCATTTGTCCACCTTTTAATGGGGTTGTTAGTTTTTTTCATGTAAATTTGTTTAAGTTCCTTGTAGGTTATGGATATTAGCTCTTTGTCAGATGGATAGATTACAAAATTTTTCTCCCTTTCTTTAGACTGTCCATTCTGATAGTTTCATTTGCTGTGCAGAAGACTCTTTAGTTGAATTAGATCCCATTTGTCAATTTTTGCTTTTGTCACAATTGCTTTTGCTGATTTCATTATAAAGTCTTTGGCCATGCCTATGTCCTGAATGATATTGCCTAAATTCTCTTCTAGGGTTTTTATAGTTTGGGTTTTACATTTAAGTCTTTAATCCATCTTGATTTTTGTATAAGGTGTAAAGAAATGATCCAGTTTCAATTTTCTGCATATGGCTAGCCAGTTCCCCCAGCACCATTTATTAAATAGGGAATCCTTTCACCACTGCTTGTTTATGTCAGGCTCCTAGAAGATCAGATGGTTGTAGATGTGTGGTTTTATTTCCGAGTTCTCTACTCTGTTCCATTGGTCTATGTGCCTGTTTTTGTATCAGTACCATGCTGTTTTGGTTACTGTAGCCTTGTAGTATAGTTTGAAAGTCAAGTAGTGTGATTACTCCAGCTTTGTTCTTTTTGCTTAGGATTGTCTTGGTTATGTGAGCTCTTTTTTGGTTCCATATGAATTTTAAAATAGTTTTTTTTTTTAATTTTGTGAAGAATATCCATGGTAGTTTAATGGGAATAGCATTGATTCTCTAAATTGCTTTTGGCAGTACAGCCATTGTCATGATATTGGTTCTTCCTACTCATGAACATGGAATGTTTTTCCATCTGCTAGTGTCCTCTTTGATTTCCTTAAGAAGTGGTTTGTAGTTCTCCTTGAAGAGGTCCTTCGCTCTTCTTGTTAATTGTATTCCTAGGTATTTTATTCTATTTGTGGCAATTGTAAATGGGAGTTCATTCGTGAATTGGGTTTCTGCTTGTCTGGTGTTGGTGTTTAGGAATGCTTCTTATTTTTGCACATTGACTTTGTATCCTGAGACTTTGCTAAAGTTGCTTATCAGTTTAAAAAGCTTTTGAGGTGAAATGATGGGGCTTTCCAGATATAGGATTATGTCATCTGCAAACAAAGGCAATTTGACTTCCTCTCTCATATTTGAATACATTTTATTTCTTACTTTCACCTAAGTGCCCTGGCCAGAACTTCCAACACTATGTTGAATATGACTGGTGAGAGAGGGCAACCTTGTCTTCTGCCAGTTTTCAACAGAAATGCTTACAGGTTTTTCCTAGTCGGTATGATATTGTCTATATGATATTTGTCATAAATGGCTCTTATTATTTTGAGATACATTCCTTCAATATCTAGTTTATTAAGAGTTTTTAACATGAAGGGATGTTGAATTTATATTGAAGGTCTTTTCTGTGTCTATTGAGATAACCATGTTCTTTTTGTCTTTAATTCTGTTTATGTGATGAGTTATATTTATTGACTCGTGTATGTTGAACCAGTTTGCATCCTGGGGATGATGCCAAATTGATCATGGTGGACAAGTTTTTTGATGTACTACTGGATTCAGTTTGCCAGCATTTTATTGATAATTTTTGCATCCATGTTCATCAGGAATATTGGCCTGAAGTTATTTTGTTGTTGTTGTTGTATCTCTAACAGGTTTTGGTATCAGGAAGATGCTGGCCTCATAAAATGAGTTAGGGAAAAGTCCCTCCTTTTCAAGCGTTTGGAATAGTTTAGGAGGTAATGATACCAGTTCCCCTTTGTACTTCTAGTAGAATTCAGCTGTAAATCCATCTGGACCTGGGCTATTTTTGGTTGGTAGGCTATTTATTACTGCTTAAATTTCAGCATGTGTTCTTGGTTTATTCAGGGATTCAGCTTCTTCCTGGATCAAGCTTGGTAGGGCCAGAAATTTATCCATTTCCTCCGGAATTTCTGGCTTATTTGCATAGAGTTGTTTATGGTATTATTTGATGGCAATTTGTGTTTCTCTGGCATCAGTGGTGGTCTCCCCCTTAACATTTCTGATTGTGTTTATTTCAGTCTCCTCTCTTTTATTCATTAGTCTATGTAGCCATCTATCTATTTTGTTATTTTTTTTCAAAAAAAAAAAACAGTTCCTGGATTCATTAATTTTTTGAAGCATTTTTTATGTCTCTTTCTCCTTCAGTTTGGCTCTGAGCTTGACTATTTCTTGTTTTCTGCTGGGTCTGGGGTTTGTTTGCTCTTGGTTTACTAGTTCTTTTAGTTGTGATGTTAGCATGTTGGTATGAGATCTTTCCAGCTTTTTGATGTGGGCGTGTAGTGCTATAAATTTCTTTTTTTTTTTTTTTTTTTTTGAGACTGAGTCTGGCTCTGTCGCCCAGGCTGGAGTGCAGTGGCCGGATCTCAGCTCACTGCAAGCTCCGCCTCCCGGGTTTACGCCATTCTCCTGCCTCAGCCTCCGGAGTAGCTGGGACCACAGGCGCCCGCCACTTCGCCCGGCTAGTTTTTTGTATTTTTTAGTAGAGACGGGGTTTCACCGTGTTAGCCAGGATGGTCTCGATTTCCTGACCTCGTGATCCACCCGTCTCGGCCTCCCAAAGTGCTGGGATTACAGGCTTGAGCCACCGCGCCCGGCCCAAATTTCAACTTAAAACTGCTTTAGCTGCATCCCAGAGATTCTGACACATTATCTCTTTGTTCTCATTGGTTTCTCATTGGTCCTCATTGGTTTCAACTTCTTGATTTCTGCCTTTATTTCACTATTTACCCAGGAGTCATTCAGGAGCAAACTGTTCAATTTCCATTTAGCTGTGTGGTTTTGAGTAAGATTTATAATAATAATAATAATTATTATTATTATTATTTTACTGTAAGTTCTGGGATACATGTGCAGAACATGCAAGTTTGTTACATAGGTATGCATGTGCCATGGTGGTTTGCTGCACCCATCAACCTATCATCTACATTAGGTATTTCTCCTAATGCTATCCTTCCCTAGCCCTCAAACCCCCAACAGGCCCTGGTGTGTGATGTTCTCCTCCCTGTGTCCATGTGTTCTCATTGTTCAACTCCCACTTATGAGTGAGAACATGCAGTGTTTGCTTTTCTGTTACTGCGTTAGTTTGCTGAAAAAGATGGTTTCCAGCTTCATCCATTTCCCCACAAAGGACATGAACTAATCCTTTTTTATGACTTCATAGTATTCCATGATGTATATATGACACAGTTTCTTTATCCAGTCCATTATTGATGAGTATTTTGGTTGGTTCAAGTCTTTGTATTGTAAATAGTGCTGCAATAAACATACATGTGCATGTGTCTTTATAGTAGAATGATTTATTATCTTTTGGGTATATACCCAGTAATGGAATTGCTCAGTCAAGTGGTATTTCTGCTTCTAGATCCTTGAGGAATCACCATACTGTCTTCCACAATGGTTGAACTAATTTACACTCCCACCAACAGTGTAAAAGCATTCAAATTTCTCCACATACTCTCCAGCATCTCTTGTTTCTTGACTTTTTAATGATCACCATGAAGTTGACTTCATCCCTAGGATGCAAGGGTTAAGTGGGCTTTTTGATATTGAGTTCTAATTTGATTGTGCTGTCGTCTGAGAGACTGTTTGTTTTGATTTCAGTTCTTTTGCATTTGCTGAGGAGGTCTTTACTTCCAATTATGTGGTTAATTTTAGAGTAAGTGCCATGTGGCAATGAAAAAAATGTATATTTTTTTGTTTTGGGATGACGAGTTCTGTAGACATCTATCAGGTCCACTTGGACTATAGTTGCGTTCAAGTCCTGAATATCTGTTAATTTTCTGTCTTGATAATCTGTCTAATACTGACAGTGGGTTATTAAAGTCTCCCACTATTATCGTGTGGGGATCTAAGTTTCTTTGTAGGTCTCTAAGAACTTGTTTTATGAATCTGGGTGAATCATAAAATCAGAACTTGTTTTATGAATCATAATATATATTAGGTGACTATATATTTAGGATAGTTAACTTTTCTTGTTGAACTGAGCCCTTTAAAATTATGTAATGCCCTACTTTGTCTTTTTTGACCCTTGTTGGTTTAAAGTCTATTTTGTCAGAAACTAGGATTGCAAACCCTGCTTTTTTCTCCTTTCCATTTGCTTGGTTTATTTTCCTCTTTCCTTTTATTTTGAGTCTATATGCATATTTTCACATAAGATTGGTCTCCTGAATACAGCACACCGATGGGTCTTGTCTTTGTATCGAGCTTACCATTCTGTGTCTTTTAACTGGGGTTTTTAGCTCATTTACATTTAAGGTTAATATTGTTATGTGTGGATTTGATCCTGTCATCATGATTCTGGCTGGTTAAATTTGCAGTCTTGTTAATGTAGCAACTGCTTCATAGTGTCAACTGGACTTCATAAGTCCAGCTTGCTTCTATTCTCCCCATCTCTTTCAGGTACTCCAATTAGTCATAGGTGTGGTCTTACAGGGTCCCATAGTTAAAAACCCCGGAGGTTTTGTTTATTCCTTTTCATTGTTTTTTTTGTTTTGTTTTTTTTTTCTCTAATCTTTTCTGCTTGCCTTATTTCAGCAAAATAGTCCTCAAACTCGGATAGTCTCTCTCCTGCTTGGTTGATTTGGCTGTTAATATTTGTGTTTGCATCATGAAGTTCTCATGCTGTGTTTTTGTAGGGTCTGGTAATGGATTTTCCTATCTTTGTTTAGTATTTCCTTCAGGAGTTTTTACAAGGCAGGCCTGGTGATGACAAAATCCCTCAGTATCTACTTGTCTGAAAAATATTTTGTTTCTCCTTCACTTATGAAGCTTCATTTTGCTGGATATGAAATTCTGGTTCTCATTATTTCTAACTATGTTCCTTCTCTTTAAAGGAATTTCCTTTTTTTTTTTTTTTTTTTTTTTTTTTTAAGAATGTTGAATATTGGCTCCCAATCTCTTTTGGCATGTAGGTTTTATGCTGAGAGGTTGGCTGTTAATCTGATGGGTTTCCTCTTGTAGGTGACCTGGTCTTTCTCTCTGACTGCCCTTAATATTTCTTTCTTTATTTCAGCTTTGGAGAATTTTATGATTATGTGTCTTGGGATAGATCTTTTCATGTAGTATCTTATTGGGAGTCTCTGGATTTCCTGAATTTGAATATAGGCCTGTCTTGCTAAGTTGGGGAAATTCTCCTGAATGACATATTGCAGCGTGTTTTCCAGCTTACTTCTATTCTCCCCATCTCTTTCAGGTACTCCAATTAGTCATAGGTGTGATCTTACCGGGTCCCATAGTTAAAAACCCCTGAGGTTTTGTTTATTCCTTTTCATTTTTTTTTTTTCTCTAATCTTTTCTGCTTGCCTTATTTCAGCAAAATAGTCCTCAAACTCGGATAGTCTCTCTCCTGCTTGGTTGATTTGGCTGTTGATATTTGTGTTTACATCATGAAGTTCTCACGCTGTGTTTTTCAGCTTCATCAGGTCATTTATGTTTCTCTCTAAACTGGTTATTCTAGTTAACAAATCTTGTAATCTTTTATCATGGTTCTCAGCTTCTTTGCAATGGGTTAGAACATAATCCATTAGCTCAACGAAAATCATTATTACCCACTTTTTTTTTCTTTTTTTTTTTAGATAGAGTCTTGCTCTGTGGCCCAGAATGGAGTGCAGTGGCGCCATCTTGGCTTACTACAACCTCCACCTCCCAGGTTCAAGCGATTCTCCTGCCTTAGTCTTCCCAGTAGCTGCGCCAACATGCCCAGCTCATTTTTGTTTTTTTTTGTTTGTTTGTTTGTTTGTTTTTTTGAGATGGAGTTTCGCTCTATCGCCCAGGCTGGAGTGCAGTGGCCAGATCTCAGCTCACTACAAGCTCTGCCTCCCGGGTTCACGCCATTCTCCTGCCTCAGCCTCCCAAGTAGCTGGGACTACAGGTGCCCGCCACCTTGCCCGGCTAGTTTTTTTTTTTTTTTGTACTTTTTAGTAGAGACGGGGTTTCACCATATTAACCAGGATGGTCTCGATCTCCTGACCTCGTGATCCGCCCGTCTCCGCCTCCCAAAGTGCTGGGATTACAGGCTTGAGTCACCGCGCCCGGCCTCATTTTTGTATTTTTAATAGAGACGGGGTTTCACCATGTTGGCCAGGCTGGTCTCAAACTCCTGACCTCAGGTGATAGCCTGCATCGGTCTCCCAAAGTGCTGGGATTACAGGTGTGAGCCACTGCGCTTGACCTATTACCCACTTTCTGAAGCCTACTCCTGTCAGTTCATCCATCTCAGCTGCAGCCCCATTCTGTGCCCTTGCTGGAGAAGTGTTGCTATCATTTGGAGGAGAAGAGGCATTCTGGCTTTTGGAATTTTAAGCGTTTTTGTATTGGTTTATCCTAATCTTTGTGGATTTATCTACCTTTGATCTTTGAGGCTGACTACCTTTGGATGGGGCTTTTGTCGGGGGTGGGGGTGGCTGTGGCTGTCTTTTATGTTGATGTTACTGTTGCTTTTAGTTTGTTAGGTTTTCTTCTAACACTCAGGCCCATATCCTGCAGATCTCTTGCAGTTTGCTGGGGTTCACTCCAGACCCTGGTCGCCTGGGTATCACCAGTAGAGGCTTCAGAACAGCAAAGATTTCTGCCTGCTCCTTCCTCTGGAAGCTTTGTCCCAGAGAGGCACCAGCCTCATGTCAGCTAGAGCTCTTCTGTATGAGGTGTCTATCAACCACTGTTGGAAGGTCTCTCCCAGTCGGGAGACATGGGGTCAGGGACCTGCTTGAGAAGGTAGTCTCTCCCTTATCAGAGTTGGTGCACTGTGCTGGAAGAATGCCTCTTGTCAGTATCCACCCCTCTCTTCACAGCCATCAACAGGAAAGATTAAATCTATTGAAACTGAGACTGTAGCTGTCCCTCCCCACAGATCCTCTGACCCAGGGAGATGAGAGTTCTATCTGTAAGCCCCTTACTGGAATTGTTGTATTTTCTATACAGATGCCCTGCCTGGTGAGGAGGGATCTAGAGAAACAGTCTGGCCACAGCCACTTTGCTACGCTGTGGTGAATTCTGTCTAATCCAACCTTCCCAGTCTCCTTAGCACTGTCAGGGGAAAACCGACTACTAGAGCCACAGTAATGGCAGTCACTCCTCTCTCCCGACCCCGAACTCAGTTGTCCCAGGCAGACTACAGATGTCTGTGCTGGCAGTGGGAATTTCAAGTCAGTGGTTCTTAGCTTGCTGGGCTCCATGGAAGTGGGACCCGCTGAGTGAGAACCTGGCTTCAGCCCCCTCTTCACGTGACTGGATGGTTCTCCTGTCTCACTGGAGTTGCAGGTGTTGCTGCAGTATGTAAAAACTCATATAGTTCAGTGCCTGTCCGAACAGGCGCCCAGGTTTGTACTTGAAACCCGGGACCCTGGAGGTGTAGGCTCACGAGGGATTCTCCTGATCCGCAGATTGCAAAAGTCCATGGGAAAAGCCTAATAACCCTGGCGGGTAGCGCAGTTCCTCACCACTTCCATTGGCTGGGGGAGAAAGGTCTCTCAGTCTGTGCACTTCCCAGGTGAAGCCATACCGCACCTGCTTCTGCTTGCTTTCCTGGGTTGTGCCCACTGCCTAGCCAGTCCCAGTGAAATGAACGGGGTACCTCAGTTGGAAATGCAGAAATCATTCACCTTCTATGTTGGTCTTGCTGGGAGGTACAGACCTGAGCTGTTTCTATTTGGCCATCTGGGGCCCTACAAGGGACATTTTGTCAGCCCAAGTTGACTAAGATGATGACTCTTTTACTTCTTATCATTTTTACTTCAGTAGTCAAATAACTGCAGAAATCTGGTTTATTGTAAACATCTAACAGGAATGGATATTTGAAAGCAGATCAGTTTGACATGTACATCTTTATGGCTATTGTGACAATGTACATTGCTAGTCAGGAGTCACTCTTAAGCAGATAGGCAAAGTAAGCAGAACATAAATATGCCAATAAATTTCACAAGGCTGGGTACTGAATAAATGTAAGTCTGTGAAATAGAGTAACCAATGTGAAAAGATAAGAAAACTCTTTGTGGTCATTAAAAAAAAATAGAAAAACTCCAATAAGAACTTAGAAAATTATGACTATATATTTAGGAGAACCTACCCCATATGATCTCTGATTTAAACAATATTAAATAAGAACAGGTTATCTTACACTTTTATTGTCAGACTCAAAACTGATGACGAATTATATATATGTTGTAAGCATAGTTAAATATGTAAGCTGCCTCAAGGTGGAATGAAGAAATATGGAATATATACATATATATACACACACACATATATATATACACACACACACACACACACACACACTGTCAAGGTACAATACTATTGAAAACATCTCATTGTGTTTGGGAGGAGAAAATAAGCAAATAAGCACATTTCTGGACGTAGACTTGCCTTTCCTTTGGAATAAAGAGAAGGAAGGAAAGAAAAGATTCTTCAGAATCGCCCTCCACTTCTCTAATGCCATTAATTTTTTAAAGTCTTACCTCAAATGTTCACTCTGAGTTGAAATTCCCTGACCTGCATCGTCACCCTTTTCTCCTTCACTTCCAATTATATTTTGCAATAACCACTCTTGAGTTCCTTAAGATTATAGAAGACTATATATAAACTTTAGGTCAAGCAACATGAAAAATGTGTTCTTGAATTTTTAAAAAATCCTCTGTTCATTTCACCTTACAGAGAATTCTTTAAAACCCCTAAAAAGGAAGTTTTCCTATTACAGACTACCTACTGAATCTCCCATTTATTTCTTAAGTTTTGATCTCATATGGAGACAACATATAACCCTGAAAAATTACTCAAGTATTTATTTAAAAAATGGCCTTATTCATATTTTAATTTTAACATCTTGTTTTAAAAACAAATTTAATAAACAAAAGCTGTCTATATTTTAAAGTATATTTTTCTCTTCATATATCAGCAACACATATATACCCTCTAAACAAATTTATTTTTGGTTTAACTTTTAAATAAGTATTTGACAATGTGGTAAATATGCAAGTTAGAAAAGGCATATTAAGACACATCAGGAGTTAACTTGACTGTTGGTAACAGACTTCCAGGAAAGAAGACTATGGGACAGTTTTTCAAGTCCTTCAAATTTGAATGCTCTCACTTTATAACAGCTAGTACACCCTTTCTAGAATAAGACTCTTACCTATTGTGGTCATTATAGTCCAAATTCTGACTGAATTCTGATTTTTAAATTTATCTTGCTCTGACCAGCAGCCACATTTTTCTGAAAGTCTCAGTGCTGCTGAATAACTTAGCACGGTGATTTTTATATCAGAGTTTTCTTTTGCTAGTTGAAGAGAAACAATTCTTTAAAATAGAAATGAGTCTGCTTTTAATAAAGCCCTAAAATTATCCCTGTTCTTACTGGGTTTGTGGGATTGCTCTAAGGTAATTCTTATTATTCTTCAGCACAAATAAATTTTATTCATGTCCAAATTTTCCACTATATCATCTCCTTAATTTCTGTGCCATTTTATTTAAAATAACTAAATTTTATATGCCAATTCATATTTAACAGCTATGAATAAGAATGTAAAATATACAGTTACTTCTGTTGTATCTAGTTCCTTTCTCTAAATTCTTATTTATTTTATAGTATTCTAGACATGTAGTCAAAAGAAACAAACTTTTGCTCCTGTGAAATTTTGTAGGAAACTTTTTGCCTGAGTGCCTAAAGTTACTGAAAACAAGACAATTTTTAAGCTAATTTGCCAAACGCCAACTATCTCAATGGCTAAGTTATCAAAGGAACAATTTTCTGAATGAACTCTCCTCATAGTCATTCCTCCACATGAGGTTTCCCTCTTTCTTCACCAGCTTCTGCTGGATTTAGCTCAGGGAAATGATTGAAAAACAAATTGAAAAAATATATTTAAAAACTATCTATGGGCTAAAATGAAAGTTAACAACTAAAACATTATGGAAATCTCAAAAGCTGTTAAACACATAATTCAAATTGCTGTAAACTTTATAGTGACTACATTAACAACCACATTTGTCTTTCAGAAAGAAAATGCTAGCTGAAGAGAAACAAGTTTTTTAAATAGAAATAATTTATTCTGGAAGACAGCTAGTGTTTCAGAGATGTTGTCCAGCCAGTGAATTGAATTTTGTTGAAATGAATTTGGCAAATAAAGCTAGACAGAGCTCAAGTTGCAAGGAATAATTAGGAAAAGATCAGGAATTGAAGAAGTCGAGCAATAATGGGCTGACAACTGGGAAGTTTCGAGAGGAGTAAAAGTTGAGACTGAGTTAAATTAGGCATAGCACTTTTCTCTCAGCTTTTATTTTACTTCTGAGAAAAGTATGTTTTCTTAGTAACAATCCTGGGATGTAAGTTGTGATAACATATCCTACAAAAGTCAAAGACAGATTTCCTGAGGTGAACCTAAAGCAGCAGGTAAGGGCTGTGGAGCCCTTGGACATCAGAATAATGGTATTGCAAATGTGACTCAGTGTCTAAACCAAAGTTACACTAATGCACTTACAAAATCAATATTTTTTAGAAAGGTTCTTATTTTCTCTCATCCCCAGTTGGGTGTACTGAAATTCAGTTTTGGCACTAACCATCCAGAGTTAGCATAGACATTCAAGGTTACTTAAGACATCTACTGCCTTTCAGAGGTTCCCAGGCCTCCTGCATTTTTGATCCACTGACTATAAATTTAGGATTTCCCATGACACCCTCAGATTTGGTAATTCATTAGAATGATTTACATAAGTTGCAAAAGCACTACACTTTTGCAGTTTTATCATAAAATATACAAAACAGGAAGACCAGTCAAATAAAGAGACACATAGGATGATGTATTGAAAGGAACACAGAGCTCTGTATCCTCTCTCACTGGAATGAAGGTTTAATTTTCTCACAGCAAAACAACATGTTCACTAACTGGGACACTGCACTAAATGTCAGTATCCAAAGTTTTACTGGGGTTTTATTATGTAGAAATTACTGATTGATTCAATCATTGGCTGTATCATTTAGCTCAAACTCTTGCCCCCTTCATTCCCTGAACATTGGTCTGGCTTTAGTCCCATTACTCTAATTACCTGTTTGGTCTTTCTGGTTTCTAGCCCCAATCCCAGAGTTATCTATAGGACACATTGAGTCACTTCATTCATATAACAACAAGAAAACCCAAAACAACCAATCAACCAACCAACCAACAAACAAACAAACAAAAAAACTCCTACCACTTGAGAAATTCCAAGGATTTTAGAAGCTTCCTACAGGAACTCTGGACCAAGATCAGACAAACTCTTAGAGTAGAAAAACATATATTTGCTGTTTTGAAATAAATATTCTGCTTTCTTAGCTAGATCACATTCTAATATCCTTTTCCCACTTTCATTCTCCTGGATAACCTGACAGAAATGTGGAAATAGGAATAATGATAGGAGATTTACATATATTACCTAGCAATCACCATTACAGCCTATATGATAGTATTTTATCCTATTTTTTAGATGAGAGAATTTAAGCATTGGAAAGTTGAGGAGCTTGTTTCAAATCGTATACTTAGTAAGAGGTAAATCATACACTAGATTACGTTTTAATACCCCTTTCCTACTTTTATTCTCCTGGATAACCTGGCAGAAATGTGGAAATAGGAATAATAATAAGAGATTTACATATATCAGCTAGCAATCATTACAGCCTATGAGATAGTATTTTATCCTAATTTTTAGATGAGAGAATTAAAGCATTGGAAAGATGAGTAACTTGCTTCAAATTATACACTGAGTAAGAAGCAAAGTCCGTGCTGGAAACCAGGACAAGTCAGGCCCAAAACCTAGACAGAGCAAGGGTAAACGTTGTTGTGGTCCATTACTTCTAGGACCTTAAATGTGAAACTGTTTTAGTATTTAGCCAAAATGGATATCAAAAGTCTTTTGGTAACATTTTCCAAACTGTATTATCAATTAGAGATATGATTTATATTTGCTTTTTCTTGCAGGCCTCTACATTCAGCTAATGCAAAACAGTCCCCCAAGGTTTTAATTCATTCCAGCATTAACTCAAAAGTCCAAGTCCAAAGTCTTACCTGAGACAATGCAAGTCTCTTCCACCTATGAGCCTGTGAAATCAAAAACAAGCTAGTTACTTCCTAAATACAATGGGGCTACATGTTACATTAGCTAAATATACCATTTCCAAATGGAAGAAATTGGCCAAAGTGAAGGGGCTACAGGCCCCATGCAAGTCTGAAATCCAGCAAAGCAGCCAAATCTTAAAGCTCCAAAATGATCTTGTTTGACTCCATGTCTTACACTCATGTTATGGTGATGCAAGGGGTGGGCTCCCATGGCCTTGGGAAGCTTTGTCCCTGTGAGTTTTCAGGGCACAGCCTCCCTCCTGACTGCTTTAACAGGCTGGCATTGAGTGTCTGAAGTTTTTCCAGTTTCATGGTGCAAGCTTTTGGTGGATTTACCATTTTGGGATCTGGAGGACAGTGGTCCCCTTCTCACAGCTTTCCTAGGCAGTGTCCCAGTAGGGACTCTATGTGGGAGTTCCAACCCCACATTTCCCTTCCACATTGCCCTAGCAGAGGTTCTCCATGAGGGCCCTGCCCCTGCAGCAAACTTCTGCCTGGACATTGAGGCATTTACACACATCCTCTGAAATCTAAGTGGAGGTTCCCAAACCTCAATTCTTGACTTCTGTGCACCTGCTAGCTCAATATCATGTGGAAGTTTCCAAGGCATGGGGCATGCACCCTCTGAAGCTATAACTTGAGCTGTACTTTGACCCCTTTTAGTCATAGCTGGAGTGACTAGAATGCAGGACACCAAGTCCCTAGGCTGCACAGATCCAGGAGGTCCTGCACTCAGCCAACTAAACCATTTTATCCTCTTAAGCCTCCAGACATGTGAAAGGAGGGGCTGCCAGGAATATCACTGACATGTGCTGGAGACATTTTTCCTATTGTCTTGTCAATTAACATTTGGCTCCTTGTTACTTATTCAAATTTCCATAACTGGTTTGAATTTCTCCTCAGAAAATGGGTTTTTCTTTTCTATCGCATTGTTAGGCTGCAAATTTTCTGAACTTTTATGCTCTGCTTCCCTTTTAAACATAATTTCTAATTCCAAGCCATGTATTTGTGAATACATAAAACTGAATGTATGACATAATTGTGAGTGACACAAGTCACCTCTTAAATGTTTTGTTGCTCAGAAATTTATTCCGCCAGATGACCTAAATTATCTCCCTCAGTTCAAAGTTCCACAGATCTCTAGGGCAGGTACAGAATTCCATCAGTCTCTTCGCTAAAGCATAATAAGAGTCATCTTTTCTCTCTTCTCCAACAAGTTCCTCTTCTCTATCTGAGACAATCTCAGCCAGGACTTTATTGTCCATATCGCTATCAGCATTTTGGTCAAAGCCATTCAGCAAGTTGTAGAAAGTTCCAAACTTTCCAACAAGTTCCTGTGTTCTAAGCCCTCCAAGTCTCTAGGAAGTTCCAAACTTTCCCTCATTTTCCTATCTTCTTCTGAGCCCTCCAAAGTGTTCCAACCTCTGTCTGTTACCCAGTTTCAAAATTGCTTCCACATTTTTCTTGTATCTTTACAGCAGCACTCCACTCTACTGGTACCAATTTGCTGTATTAGTCTGTTCTCACACTGCTAATAAAGATGTAACCAAGACTAGGTAGTTTATAAAGAAAAGAGGTTTAATGGACTCACAGTTCCACATGGTTGGGGAGGCCTCACAATCATGGCAGAGGCATAAGAAGAGCAAAGCCATGTCTTACATGACAGTAGGCAAGAGAACACGTGCAGGAGAACTCCCCTTTAAAAAACCATCAGATCTTGTAAGACTATCATGAGAATAGCATGGTTAAAACTCATCCCCATGATTCAGTTACCTTCCACTGTGTCCCTCCCACAACATATGGGGATTATTATGATTCATGGTGAGATTTGGGTGGGGACACAGAGCCAAACCATTTTTAAAGATTCCATGTAAAAATATCAACTTGAACAACTATCCACGCACAAAAATACCTTCACAAGAGATAAGGAAAGCAAGTGTGAGGTCACAGCACCTGAGTATAGCCTAAAAATATAGACACATGAAATGGAGTAAGAAGGATAGTCAAACATTAGTCATGTTATCCCTCTCTCAACTCTGGCCAGCACAGCATGAAAAGAGATACTTTCTGTGTGGGGGAAAAAAAAGGAAGAAAGTATGTGTAGGACCTTGCCTTGGGCCCCAACACTGGGCTTGCCACAATAAAATTCAGCACTGGGAAGCCTCCATGGTCCCTACATCCAGGATAATGCCTAAGGACTGAGTCAGTAGACCCACCCCAGTACCAAATGGGCACCAATAACCTGTGTAAGAGAGGTTGCTTTTTGACCCACATCACCAACGACTGACTGCAATGGCCTTAAATTCTGAATAAACATCAGAAGCAAGCTAACTTTAAAAGCCAAGGGCTTTGGGTGTGTTCCAGAACTGCTTAAGATCCAGTGGCCATTGAATTTCAGTCCAAACCTGCACCAACCTTGGTGGCCACATGACTCTAGCCCAGGCTGCACAAGCTGAAGCGATTCTAGGCTTAGGGTGCTTTCTAGTGCTACAAGGCTTCAGTGGCCATGGATTTAGATACCATACCAACTAGTTTGCACAGAATTTCTGGACAGATTTACTGATGAAGAACAGTCCCACACAAAGTCAAACTACAAAGATTAAAGCATGAACATTGACACATGACCATAAGGATCATGAAAAATCAGGAAAACATGTCACTAAATGGACAAAATAAGGTGCTAGTGACTAACCTTAAAAAGATGGAAATGTCTAAACCGCCTGGCAAAAGTTCAAAATAGATGTGTTAAATCTCAGTGAACTTCAAAAAAATTCAGAAAAATAATTTTAAAATGTATCAAATAAATTTAACAGAAAGATTTAAACAATTTTAAAAACCAAATAGAAATTCTGGAAATGAAAATAAAATGAACAAGGAAAAAAACCACCATAGAGAGCATCAATGGCATAACTGATCAAAGATAATAAAGGATCTGTGAACTCAAAGACACGTTATTTGAAAATATAAAGTTAGAGGAGAAAAACATAATGAAAAGTCATAAAGAAATCTTATGTGATTGGTAAGATAGCATCAAAAGGGCAAATTACCAGTCATTGACCTTCAGAACAGAATAGAGGAAGATAAAAGGGTAATAAGTTTATTTAATGAAATAATAGAATCAAACTTTCCCAGCCTGGAGAAAGATATAATATCCCTGTGCAGAAAGGTCAAAATCTCTAATCTGATTCAATTCTAATGAGACTAATTCAAGACATTAACACTATCAAAGATTAAAGGAAAAGAGAAGGTCCTAGATGTAACAACAATAACAAAAACCAAACAGCAAATATCATATAAAGGAGTTCAAAAGCCAGACAAATAACTTCTAGGAAAAAACCTTACAAGAGGAGAGAGTGGAATAATATATTTAAAGTGCGGAAGGAAAAGACTGTCAACCAAAAATACTGTACCCAAAAAACCATCCACAAGATGTGTGTGTGAGAGAGAAAGATTTTCCTAAGCATACAAAACATGAAGTTGTTCATTACCACCATACCTGTTCTACAAAAAAATAATAATAAATAAATAAATAAATAAATAAATAAATAAAAACTAAAGAAAGTGTTTGAAGCTGAGAAAAAGATGCTAATGAGTAACATAAAAAAATCTAAAAGTATAACACTCATTGAAAAAGTAAGTACACAGATTCAAAATACTCTAATACTGTAATGGTGGAGTGTAAATGATATATGTCTATTAAGAAGGTTAAAAGACAATTCCATTAAAATAATAATAATTATAAAGATTCGTAAGGAATATGCAATATAAGAACATGTAAATTGTGATGATTAAAATTCAAAATGTTGTGAGGAGCTGCATTAAAGTGTATGAAGGCTTGTTTGCTTGTTTTTATAATTAAAGTTATCAATACGTGTTATAACGGTAGGATAATTTTTCTCGACCTCATGGTAACCACAAAGAAAGATCCTAAAATAGATATATCAAAACTAAGAAGTCAAGGATCAAATATGCTAATAAAGAATATCGAGGGGCAGAGCAAGATGGCCGAATAGGAACAGCTCCAGTCTCCAACTCCCAGCGCGAGCTACACAGAAGACCCGTGATTTCTGCATTTTCGACTGAGGTACTGCGTTCATCTCACTAGGAAGTGCCAGACAATTGGTGCTGGTCAGCTGCTGCAGCCCGACCAGCAAGAGCTGAAGCAGGGCGAGGCATCGCCTCACCTGGGAAGCACAAGGGGGAAGGGAATCCCTTTTCCTAGCCAGGGGAACTGAGACACACAACACCTGGAAAATCGGGTAACTCCCACCCCAATACTGCGCTTTAAGGAAAAGGGCACACCAGGACATTATATCCCACACCTGGCCAGGAGGGTCCCATGCCCACGGAGCCTCCCTCATTGCTAGCACAGCAGTCTGTGATCTACCGGCAAGGCAGCAGCGAGGCTGGGGGAGGGGCGCCCGCCATTGCTGAGGCTTAAGTAGGTAAACAAAGCGGCTGGGAAGCTCGAACTGGGTGGAGCTCACAGCAGCTCAAGGAAACCTGCCTGTCTCTGTAGACTCCACCTCTGGGGACAGGGCACAGTAAACAATAACAAACGCAGCAGAAACCTCTGCAGACACAAGCAACTCTGTCTGACAGCTTTGAAGAGAGCAGTGGATCTCCCAATATGGACGTTGAAATCTGAGAAGGGACAGACTGCCTGCTCAAGTGGGTCCCTGACCCCTGAGTAGCCTAACTGGGAGACATCTCCCACTAGGGGCAGTCTGACACCCCACACCTCACAGGGTGGAGTACCCCCCTGAGAGGAAGCTTCCAAAGCAATAATCAGACAGGTACACTCGCTGTTCAGCAATATTCTATCTTCTGCAGCCTCTGCTGCTGACACCCAGGCAAACAGGGTCTGGAGTGGACCTCAAGCAATCTCCAACAGACCTACAGCTGAGGGTCCTGACTGTTAGAAGGAAAACTATCAAACAGGAAGGACACCTACACCAAAACCCCATCAGTATGTCACCATCATCAAAGACCAGAGGCAGATAAAACCACAAAGATGGGGAAAAAGCAGGGCAGAAAAGCTGGAAATTCAAAAAATAAGAGCACATCTCCCCCGGCAAAGGAGCGCAGCTCATGGCCAGCAACGGATCAAAGCTGGACGGAGAATGACTTTGACGAGATGAGAGAAGAAGGCTTCAGTCCATCAAACTTCTCAGAGCTAAAGGAGGAATTACGTACCCAGCGCAAAGAAACTAAAAATCTTGAAAAAAAAGTGGAAGAATTGATGGCTAGAGTAATTAATGCAGAGAAGGTCATAAACGAAATGAAAGAGATGAAAACCATGACACGAGAAATAAGTGACAAATGCACAAGCTTCAGTAACCGACTCGATCAACTGGAAGAAAGAGTATCAGCGATTGAGGATCAAATGAATGAAATGAAGTGAGAAGAGAAACCAAAAGAACAAAGAAGAAAAAGAAATGAACAAAGCCTGCAAGAAGTATGGGATTATGTAAAAAGACCAAATCTACGTCTGATTGGGGTGCCTGAAAGTGAGGGGGAAAATGGAACCAAGTTGGAAAACACTCTTCAGGATATCATCCAGGAGAACTTCCCCAACCTAGTAGGGCAGGCCAACATTCAAATCCAGGAAATACAGAGAACGCCACAAAGATACTCCTCGAGAAGAGCAACTCCAAGACACATAATTGCCAGATTCACCAAAGTTGAAATGAAGGAAAAAATCTTAAGGGCAGCCAGAGAGAAAGGTCGGGTTACCCACAAAGGGAAGCCCATCAGACTCACAGCAGATCTCTCGGCAGAAACTCTCCAAGCCAGAAGAGAGTGGGGGCCAATATTCAACATTCTTAAAGAAAAGAATTTTCAACCCAGAATTTCATATCCAGCCAAACTAAGTTTCATAAGTGAAGGAGAAATAAAATCCTTTACAGATAAGCAAATGCTTAGAGATTTTGTCACCACCAGGACTGCCTTACAAGAGACCCTGAAGGAAGCACTAAACATGGAAAGGAACAACCGGTACCAGCCATTGCAAAAACATGCCAAAATGTAAAGACCATCGAGGCTAGGAAGAAACTGCATCAACTAATGAGCAAAATAACCAGTTAATATCATAATGGCAGGATCAAGTTCACACATAACAATCTTAACCTTAAATGTAAATGGACTAAATGCTCCAATGAAAAGACACAGACTGGCAAACTGGATAAAGAGTCAAGACCCATCAGTCTGCTGTATTCAGGAGACCCATCTCACATGCAGAGACATACATAGGCTCAAAATAAAGGGATGGAGGAAGATTTACCAAGCAAATGGAGAACAAAAAAAAGCAGGGGTTGCAATACTAGTCTCTGATGAAACAGACTTTAAACCATCAAAGATCAAAAGAGACAAAGAAGGCCATTACATAACGGTAAAGGGATCAATTCAACAGGAAGAGCTAACTATTCTAAATATATATGCACCCAATACAGGAGCACCCAGATTCATAAAGCAAGTCCTTAGAGACTTACAAAGAGACTTAGACTCCCATACAATAATAATGGGAGACTTCATCACTCCACTGTCAACATTAGACAGATCAACGAGACAGAAAGTTAACAAGGATATCCAGGAATTGAACTCATCTCTGCAGCAAGCAGACCTAATAGACATCTACAGAGCTCTCCACCCCAAATCAACAGAATATACATTCTTCTCAGCACCACATCGCACTTACTCCAAAATTGACCATGTAATTGGAAGTAAAGCACTCCTCAGCAAATGTACAAGAACAGAAATTATAACAAACTGTCTCTCAGACCACAGTGCAATCAAACTAGAACTCAGGACTAAGAAACTCAATCAAAACCGCTCAACTACATGGAAACTGAACAACCTGCTCCTGAATGACTACTGGGTACATAACGAAATGAAGGCAGAAATAAAGATGTTCTTTGAAACCAATGAGAACAAAGATACAACATACCAGAATCTCTGGGACACATTTAAAGCAGTGTGTAGAGGGAAATTTATAGCACTAAATGCCCACAAGAGAAAGCAGGAAAGATCTAAAATTGACACTGTAACATCGCAATTAAAAGAACTAGAGAAGCAAGAGCAAACACATTCGAAAGCTAGCAGAAGGCAAGAAATAACTAAGATCAGAGCAGAACTGAAGGAGACAGAGACACAAAAAAACCCTCCAAAAAATCAATGAATCCAGGAGTTGGTTTTTTGAAAAGATCAACAAAATTGACAGACCGCTAGCAAGACTAATAAAGAAGAAAAGAGAGAAGAATCAAATTGACGCAATAAAAAATGAGAAAGGGGATATCACCACCGACCCCACAGAAATACAAACTACCATCAGAGAATACTATAAACACCTCTACACAAATAAACTGGAAAATGTATAAGAAATGGATAATTTCCTGGACACTTACACTCTTCCAAGACTAAACCAGGAAGAAGTTGAATCCCTGAATAGACCAATAGCAGGCTCTGAAATTGAGGCAATAATTAATAGCCTGCCAACCAAAAAAAGTCCAGGACCAGATGGATTCACAGCCGAATTCTACCAGAGGTACAAGGAGGAGCTGGTACCATTCCTTCTGAAACTATTCCAATCAATAGAAAAAGAGGGAATCCTCCCTAACTCATTTTATGAGGCCAACATCATCCTGATACCAAAGCCTGGCAGAGACACAACAAAAAAAGAGAATTTTAGACCCATATCCCTGATGAACATCGATGCAAAAATCCTCAATAAAATACTGGCAAACCGGATTCAGCAACACATCAAAAAGCTTATCCACCATGATCAAGTGGGCTTCATCCCTGGGATGCAAGGCTGGTTCAACATTCGCAAATCAATAAACATAATCCAGCATATAAACAGAACCAAAGACAAGAACCACAGGATTATCTCAATAGATGCAGAAAAGGCTTTTGACAAAATTCAACAGCCCTTCATGCTAAAAACGCTCAATAAATTCGGTATTGATGGAACGTACCTCAAAATAATAAGAGCTATTTATGACAAACCCACAGCCAATATCATACTGAATGGGCAAAAACTGGAAAAATTCCCTTTGAAAACTGGCACAAGACAGGGATGCCCTCTCTCACCACTCCTATTCAACATAGTGTTGGAAGTTCTGGCTAGGGCAATCAGGCAAGAGAAAGAAATCAAGGGTATTCAGTTAGGAAAAGAAGAAGTCAAATTGTCCCTCTTTGCAGATGACATGATTGTATATTTAGAAAATCCCATTGTCTCAGCCCAAAATCTCCTTAAGCTGATAAGCAACTTCAGCAAAGTCTCAGGATACAAAATTAATGTGCAAAAATCACAAGCATTCTTATACACCAGTAACAGACAAACAGAGAGCCAAATCAGGAATGAACTTCCATTCACAATTGCTTCAAAGAGAATCAAATACCTAGGAATCCAACTTACAAGGGATGTAAAGGACCTCTTCAGGGAGAACTACAAACCACTGCTCAGTGAAATAAAAGAGGACACAAACAAATGGAAGAACATACCATGCTCATGGATAGGAAGAATCAATATCGTGAAAATGGCCATACTGCCCAAGGTAATTTATAGATTCAATGCCATCCCCATCAAGCTACCAATGAGTTTCTTCACAGAATTGGAAAGAACTGCTTTAAAGTTCATATGGAACCAAAAAAGAGCCCGCATCTCCAAGACAATCCTAAGTCAAAAGATCAAAGCTGGAGGCATCACGCTACCTGACTTCAAACTCTACTACAAGGCTACAGTAACCAAAACAGCATGGTACTGGTACCAAAACAGAGATATAGACCAATGGAACAGAACAGAGTCCTCAGAAATAATACCACACATCTACAGCCATCTGATCTTTGACAAACCTGAGAGAAACAAGAAATGGGGAAAGGATTCCCTATTTAATAAATGGTGCTGGGAAAATTGGCTAGCCATAAGTAGAAAGCTGAAACTGGATCCTTTCCTTACTCCTTATACGAAAATTAATTCAAGATGGATTAGAGACTTAAATGTTAGACCTAATACCATAAAAATCCTAGAGGAAAACCTAGGTAGTACCATTTAGGACATAGGCATGGGCAAAGACTTCATGTCTAAAACACCAAAAGAAACGGCAGCAAAAGCCAAAATTGACAAATGGGATCTCATTAAACTAAAGAGCTTCTGCACAGCAAAAGAAACTACCATCAGAGTGAACAGGCAACCTACAGAATGGGGGAAAATTTTTGCAATCTACTCATCTGACAAAGGGCTAATATCCAGAACCTACAAAGAATTCAAACAAATTTACAAGAAAAAAGCAAACAACCCCATCAAAAAGTGGGCAAAGGATATGAACAGACATTTCTCAAAAGAAGACATTCATACAGCCAACAGACACATGGCAAAATGCTCATCATCACTGGCCATCAGAGAAATGCAAATCAAAACCACAATGAGATACCATCTCACACCAGTTAGAATGGCAATCATTAAAAAGTCAGGAAACAACAGGTGCTGGAGAGGATGTGGAGAAATAGGAACACTTTTACACTGTTGGTGGGATTGTAAACTAGTTCAACCATTATGGAAAACAGTATGGCGATTCCTCAAGGATCTAGAACTAGATGTACCATATGACCCAGC